>NW_028237752.1:0-42175 GCF_034619465.1 Leptosomus discolor
TGCCCGACGGACGTCCGGACGCCGATGACCCGACGGACGTCCGGACTCCGAGTGCCCGACGGACGTCCCGACCGCCGATGGCCCGACGGACGTCCGGACGCCGATGGCCCGACGGACGTCCCGACGCCGATGGCCCGACGGACGTCCGGACGCCGAGAGCCCGACGGACGTCCGGACGCCGATGGCCCGACGGACGTCCCGACGCCGATGGCCCGACGGACGTCCGGACGCCCGAGGGCCCGACGGACGTCCCGACGCCGATGGCCCGACGGACGTCCGGACGCCGAGGGCCCCGACGGACGTCCGGATCGCCGAGAGCCCGACGGACGTCCCGACGCCATGGGCCCGACGGACGTCCCGACGCCGATGGCCCGACGGACGTCCCGACGCCCGATGGCCCGACGGACGTCCGGACGCGAGAGGCCGACGGACGTCCGTACGCCGAGTGCCCGACGGACGTCCGACGCCGATGGCCCGACGGACGTCCCGACGCCGAGAGGCCAACGGACGTCCGGACTCCGATGGCCCGACGGACGTCCCGACGCCGATGGCCCGACGGACGTCCGGACGCCGATGGCCCGACGGACGTCCCGACGCCGATGGCCCGACGGACGTCCGGACGCCGAGAGCCCGACGGACGTCCCGACGCCGATGGCCCGACGTACGTCCGGACGCCGAGAGTCCGACGGACGTCCGGACGCCGATGGCCCGACGGACGTCCGGACGCCGAGTGCCCGACGGACGTCCCGACGCCGATGGCCCGACGGACGTCCGGACGCCGAGAGCCCGACGGACGTCCGGACGCCGATGGCCCGACGGACGTCCGGACGCCGAGAGCCCGACGGACGTCCGGACGCCGAGAGCCCGACGGACGTCCGGACGCCGATGGCCCGACGGACGTCCGGACGCCGATGGCCCGACGGACGTCCCGACGCCGATGGCCCGACGGACGTCCGGACGCCGATGGCCCGACGGACGTCCCGACGCCGATCGCCCGACGGACGTCCGTACGCCGATGGCCCGACGGACGTCCGGACGCCGAGAGCCCGACGGACGTCCCGACGCCGAGGGGCCCGACGGACGTCCGGACGCCGAGAGCCCGACGGACGTCCGGACGCCGAGAGCCCGAAGGACGTCCCGACGCCGAGAGCCCGAAGGACGTCCCGACGCCGATGGCCCGACGGACGTCCCGACGCCGAGGGCCCGACGGACGTCCCGACGCCGAGATACCGACGGACGTCCCGACGCCGACGGCACCGACGGACGTCCGGACGCCGAGAGCCCCGACGGACGTCCCGACGCCATGGCCCGACGGACGTCCCGACGCCGATGGCCCGACGGACGTCCGGACGCCGAGAGCCCGACGGACGTCCGGACGCCGATGGCCCGACGGACGTCCGGACGCCGAGAGCCCGACGGACGTCCGGGACGCCGAGAGGCCCGACGGACGTCCGGACGCCGATGGCCCGACGGACGTCCCGACGCCGATGGCCCGACGGACGTCCGGACGCCGATGGCCCGACGGACGTCCGACGCCGATCGCCCGACGGACGTCCGTACGCCGATGGGCCCGACGGACGTCCGGACGCCGAGAGCCCGACGGACGTCCCGACGCCGAGGGCCCGACGGACGTCCGGACGCCGAGAGCCCGACGGACGTCCGGACGCCGAGAGCCCGAAGGACGTCCCGACGCCGAGAGCCCGAAAGGACGTCCCGACGCGATGGCCCGACGGACGTCCCGACGCCGAGGGCCCGACGGACGTCCCGACGCCGAGATACCGACGGACGTCCGACGCCGACGGCCCGACGGACGTCCCGACGCCGAGAGCCCGACGGACGTCCCGACGCCGAGGGCCCGACGGACGTCCCGACGCCGAGATACCGACGGACGTCCCGACGCCGACGGCCCGACGGACGTCCCGACGCCGAGAGCCGACGGACATCCGACGCCGAGAGCCCGAAGGACGTCCCGACGCCGACGGCCCGACGGACGTCCCGACATAGAGCTGAAAGTTACCTAAATACAGACACCGAGAGCCTGACGGACGTCCCGACGCCAAGAGCCCGACGGACGTACCGACGCCGAGGGCCCGACGGACGTCCCGACGCCGATGGCCCGACGGACGTCCCGACGCCGAGAGGCCGACGGACGTCACGACGCCGATGGCCCGACGGACGTCCCGACGCCGAGAGGCCGACGGACGTCCGGACTCCGATGGCCCGACGGACGTCCCGACGCCGAGGGCCCGACGGACGTCCCGACGCCGAGATGCGACGGACGTCCCGACGCCGACGGCCCGACGGACGTCCCGACGCCGAGAGCCCGACGGACGTCCCGACGCCGATGGCCCGACGGACGTCCGGAACGCCGAGAGCCCGACGGACATCCGGACGCCGAGAGCCCGAAGGACGTCCCGACGCCGAGAGCCCGATGGACGTCCCGACGCCGATGGCCCGACGGACGTCCCGACGCGAGGGCCCGACGGACGTCCGACGCCGATGGCCCGACGGACGTCCGTACGCCGAGTGCCCGACGGACGTCCCGACGCCGATGGCCCGACGGACGTCCGGACGCCGAGAGCCCGACGGACGTCCCGACGCCGATGGCCCGACGGACGTCCCGACGCCGAGAGGCCGACGGACGTCCGGGACTCCGATGGCCCGACGGACGTCCGGACGCCGATGGCCCGACGGACGTCCCCGACACCATGGCCCGACGGACGTCTCCGACGCCGATGGCCCGACGGACGTCCGGACGCCGAGGGCCCGACGGATGTCCCGACGCCGATGGCCCGACGGACGTCCCGACGCCGAGGCCCGACGGACGTCCGGACTCCGATGGCCCGACGGACGTCCGGACGCCGATGGCCCGACGGACGTCCCGACGCCATGGCCCGACGGGACGTCCCGACGCCGATGGCCCGACGGACGTCCGGACGCCGAGGGCCCGACGGACGTCCGGACGCCGATGGCCCGACGGACGTCCGACGCCGAGAGGCCGACGGACGTCCGGACTCCGATGGCCCGACGGACGTCCGGAACGCCGAGAGCCCGAAGGACGTCCCGACGCCGACGGCCCCGACGGACGTCCGGACGCCGAGAGCCCGACGGACGTCCGGACGCCGAGAGCCCGACGGACGTCCCGACGCCGATGGCCCGACGGACGTCCGACGCCGAGAGGCCGACGGACGTCCGGACTCCGATGGCCCGACGGACGTCCGGACTCCCGATGGCCCGACGGACGTCCCGACGCCATGGCCCGACGGACGTCCGGACGCCGATGGCCCGACGGACGTCCCGACGCCGATGGCCCGACGGACGTCCCGACGCCGAGAGGCCGACGGACGTCCGGACTCCGAGAGCCCGACGAACGTCCCGACGCCGACGGCCCGACGGACGTCCCGACGCCGACGGCCCGACGGACGTCCCGACGCCGAGAGCCCCGACGGACGTCCCCGACGCCGATGGCCCGACGGACGTCCCGACGCCGATGGCCCGACGGACGTCCGGACGCCGAGAGCCCGACGGACGTCCCGACGCCGAAGGCCCGACGGACGTCCCGACGCCGATGGCCCGACGGACGTCCCGACGCCGAGGGCCCGACGGACGTCCCGACGCCGAGAGCCCGACGGACGTCCCGACGCCGAGGGCCCGACGACGTCCCCGACGCCGAGAGGCCGACGGACGTCCGGACTCCGATGGCCCGACGGACGTCCGGACGCCGATGGCCCGACGGACGTCCCGACGCCATGGCCCCGACGGACGTCCCGACGCCGATGGCCCGACGGACGTCCGGACGCCGAGGGCCCCGACGGACGGTCCCGACGCCGATGGCCCGACGGACGTCCGGACGCCGAGGGCCCGACGGACGTCCGGACGCCGAGAGCCCGACGGACGTCCCGACGCCATGGCCCGACGGGACGTCCCGACGCCGATGGCCCGACGGACGTCCCGACGCCGATGGCCCGACGGACGTCCCGGACGCCGAGAGCCCGACGGACGTCCCGACGCCGATGGCCCGACGGACGTCCCGACGCCGAGAGGCCGACGGACGTCCGGACTCCGATGGCCCGACGGACGTCCGGACGCCGATGGCCCGACGGACGTCCCGACGCCATGGCCCGACGGACGGTCCCGACGCCGATGGCCGACGGACGTCCGGACGCCGAGAGCCCGACGGACGTCCCGACGCCGATGGCCGCGACGGACGTCCCGGACGCCGATGACCCGACGGACGTCCGGACTCCGAGTGCCCGACGGACGTCCCGACGCCGATGGCCCGACGGACGTCCGGACGCCGATGGCCCGACGGACGTCCCGACGCCGATGGCCCGACGGACGTCCGGACGCCGAGAGCCCGACGGACGTCCGGACGCCGATGGCCCGACGGGACGTCCCGACGCCGATGGCCCGACGGACGTCCGGACGCCGAGGGCCCGACGGACGTCCCGACGCCGATGGCCCGACGGACGTCCGGACGCCGAGGGCCCCGACGGACGTCCGGACGCCGAGAGCCCGACGGACGTCCCGACGCCATGGCCCGACGGACGTCCCGACGCGCCGATGGGGCCGACGGACGTCCCGACGCCGATGGCCCGACGGACGTCCCGACGCCGAGAGGCCGACGGACGTCCGTACGCCGAGTGCCCGACGGACGTCCCGAGCCGAGGGCCCGACGGGGGACGTCCCGACGCCGAGAGGCCAACGGACGTCCGGACTCCGATGGCCCGACGGACGTCCCGACGCCGATGGCCCGACGGACGTCCGGACGCCGATGGCCCGACGGACGTCCCGACGCCGATGGCCCGACGGACGTTCCGTGACGCCGAGAGCCCGACGGACGTCCCGACGCCGATGGCCCGACGTACGTCCGGACGCCGAGAGTCCGACGGACGTCCCGGACGCCGATGGCCCGACGGACGTCCGGACGCCGAGTGCCCGACGGACGTCCCGACGCCGATGGCCCGACGGACGTCCGGACGCCGAGAGCCCGACGGACGTCCCGACGCCGATGGCCCGACGGACGTCCCGACGCCGAGTGCCCAACGGACGTCCCGACGCCGATGGCCCGACGGACGTCCGGACGCCGAGAGCCCGACGGACGTCCCGACGCCATGGCCCGACGGACGTCCCGACGCCGATGGCCCGACGGACGTCCGGGACGCCGAGAGCCCGACGGACGTCCCGGACGCCGATGGCCCGACGGACGTCCGGACGCCGAGAGCCCGACGGACGTCCGGACGCCGAGAGCCCGACGGACGTCCGGACGCCGATGGCCCGACGGACCGTCCCGGACGCCGATGGCCCGACGGAACGTCCGACGCGATGGCCCGACGGACGTCCGGACGCCGATGGCCCGACGGACGTCCCGACGCCGATCGCCCGACGGACGTCCGTACGCCGATGGCCCGACGGACGTCCGGACGCCGAGAGCCCGACGGACGTCCCGACGCCGAGGGCCCGACGGACGTCCCGGACGCCGAGAGCCCGACGGACGTCCGGACGCCGAGAGCCCGAAGGACGTCCCGACGCCGAGAGCCCGAAGGACGTCCCGACGCCGATGGCCCGACGGACGTCCCGACGCCGAGGGCCCGACGGACGTCCCGACGCCGAGATACCGACGGACGTCCCGACGCCGACGGCCCGACGGACGTCCGGACGCCGAGAGCCCGACGGACGTCCGACGCCATGGCCCGACGGACGTCCCGACGCCGATGGCCCGACGGACGTCCGGACGCCGAGAGCCCGACGGACGTCCGGACGCCGATGGCCCGACGGACGTCCGGTGACGCCGAGAGCCCGACGGACGTCCGGACGCCGATGGCCCGACGGACGTCCCGACGCCGAGTGCCCAACGGACGTCCCGACGCCGATGGCCCGACGGACGTCCGGACGCCGAGAGCCCGACGGACGTCCGGACGCCGATGGCCCGACGGGACGTCCGGACGCCGAGAGCCCGACGGACGTCCGGACGCCGAGAGCCCGACGGACGTCCGGACGCCGATGGCCCGACGGACGTCCCGACGCCCGATGGCCCGACGGACGTCCGGACGCCGATGGCCCCGACGGACGTCCCGACGCCGATCGCCCGACGGACGTCCGTACGCCGATGGCCCGACGGACGTCCGGACGCCGAGAGCCCGACGACGTCCGACGCCGAGGGCCCGACGGACGTCCGGACGCCGAGAGCCCGACGGACGTCCGGACGCCGAGAGCCCGAAGGACGTCCCGACGCCGAGAGCCCGAAGGACGTCCCGACGCCGATGGCCCGACGGACGTCCCGACGCCGAGGGCCCGACGGACGTCCCGACGCCGAGATACCGACGGACGTCCCGACGCCGACGGCCCGACGGACGTCCGGACGCCGAGAGCCCGACGGACGTCCCGACGCCATGGCCCGACGGACGTCCCGACGCCGATGGCCCGACGGACGTCCGGGACGCCGAGAGCCCGACGGACGTCCGGACGCCGATGGCCCGACGGACGTCCGGACGCCGAGAGCCCGGACGGACGTCCGGACGCCGAGAGCCCGACGGACGTCCGGACGCCGATGGCCCGACGGACGTCCCGACGCCGATGGCCCGACGGACGTCCGGACGCCGATGGCCCGACGGACGTCCCGACGCCGATCGCCCGACGGACGTCCGTACGCCGATGGCCCGACGGACGTCCGGACGCCGAGAGCCCGACGGACGTCCCGACGCCGAGGGCCCGACGGACGTCCGGACGCCGAGAGCCCGACGGACGTCCGGACGCCGAGAGCCCGAAGGACGTCCCGACGCCGAGAGCCCGAAGGACGTCCCGACGCCGATGGCCCGACGGACGTCCCGACGCCGAGGGCCCGACGGACGTCCCGACGCCGAGATACCGACGGACGTCCCGACGCCGACGGCCCGACGGACGTCCCGACGCCGAGAGCCCGACGGACGTCCCGACGCCGAGGGCCCGACGGACGTCCCGACGCCGAGATACCGACGGACGTCCCGACGCCGACGGCCCGACGGACGTCCGACGCCGAGAGCCCGACGGACATCCGGACGCCGAGAGCCCGAAGGACGTCCCGACGCCGACGGCCCGACGGACGTCCCGACATAGAGCTGAAAGTTACCTAAATACAGACACCGAGAGCCTGACGGACGTCCCGACGCCAAGAGCCCGACGGACGTACCGACGCCGAGGGCCCGACGGACGTCCCGACGCCGATGGCCCGACGGACGTCCCGACGCCGAGAGGCCGACGGACGTCACGACGCCGATGGCCCGACGGACGTCCCGACGCCGAGAGGCCGACGGACGTCCGGACTCCGATGGCCCCGACGGACGTCCCGACGCCGAGGGCCCGACGGACGTCCCGACGCCGAGATGCCGACGGACGTCCCGACGCCGACGGCCCGACGGACGTCCCGACGCCGAGAGCCCGACGGACGTCCCGACGCCGATGGCCCGACGGACGTCCGGACGCCGAGAGCCCGACGGACGTCCCGACGCCGATGGCCCGACGGACGTCCGTACGCCGAGTGCCCGACGGACGTCCCGACGCCGATGGCCCGACGGACGTCCGGACGCCGAGAGCCCGACGGACGTCCCGACGCCGATGGCCCGACGGACGTCCGACGCCGAGAGGCCGACGGACGTCCGGACTCCGATGGCCCGACGGACGTCCGGACGCCGATGGCCCGACGGACGTCCCGACACCATGGCCCGACGGACGTCCCGACGCCGATGGCCCGACGGACGTCCGACGCCGAGGGCCCGACGGACGTCCCGACGCCGATGGCCCGACGGACGTCCCGACGCCGAGAGGCCGACGGACGTCCGGACTCCGATGGCCCGACGGACGTCCGGACGCCGATGGCCCGACGGACGTCCCGACGCCATGGCCCGACGGACGTCCCGACGCCGATGGCCCGACGGACGTCCGGACGCCGAGGGCCCGACGGACGTCCGGACGCCGATGGCCCGACGGACGTCCCGACGCCGAGAGGCCGACGGACGTCCGGACTCCGATGGCCCGACGGACGTCCGGACGCCGAGAGCCCGAAGGACGTCCCGACGCCGACGGCCCGACGGACGTCCGGACGCCGAGAGCCCGACGGACGTCCGGACGCCGAGAGCCCGACGGACGTCCCGACGCCGATGGCCCGACGGACGTCCCCGACGCCGAGAGGCCGACGGACGTCCGGACTCCGATGGCCCGACGGACGTCCGGACTCCGATGGGCCCGACGGACGTCCCGACGCCATGGCCCGACGGACGTCCGGATGCCGATGGCCCGACGGACGTCCGTACGCCGAGTGCCCGACGGACGTCCCGACGCCGATGGCCCGACGGACGTCCCGACGCCGAGAGGCCGACGGACGTCCGGACTCCGAGAGCCCGACGAACGTCCCGACGCCGACGGCCCGACGGACGTCCCCGACGCCGACGGCCCGACGGACGTCCCGACGCCGAGAGCCCGACGGACGTCCCGACGCCGATGGCCCGACGGACGTCCCGACGCCGATGGCCCGACGGACGTCCGGACGCCGAGAGCCCGACGGACGTCCCGACGCCGAAGGCCCGACGGACGTCCCGACGCCGATGGCCCGACGGACGTCCCGACGCCGAGGGCCCGACGGACGTCCCGACGCCGAGAGCCCGACGGACGTCCCGACGCCGAGGGCCCGACGGACGTCCCGACGCCGAGAGGCCGACGGACGTCCGGACTCCGATGGCCCGACGGACGTCCGGACGCCGATGGCCCGACGGACGTCCCGACGCCATGGCCCGACGGACGTCCCGACGCCGATGGCCCGACGGACGTCCGGACGCCGAGGGCCCGACGGACGTCCCGACGCCGATGGCCCCGACGGACGTCCGGACGCCGAGGGCCCGACGGACGTCCGGACGCCGAGAGCCCGACGGACGTCCCGACGCCATGGCCCGACGGACGTCCCGACGCCGATGGCCCGACGGACGTCCCGACGCCGATGGCCCGACGGACGTCCGGACGCCGAGAGCCCGACGGACGTCCCGACGCCGATGGCCCGACGGACGTCCCGACGCCGAGAGGGCCGACGGACGTCCGGACTCCGATGCCCGACGGACGTCCGGACGCCGATGGCCCGACGGACGTCCCGACGCCATGGCCCGACGGACGTCCCGACGCCGATGGCCCGACGGACGTCCGGACGCCGAGAGCCCGACGGACGTCCCGACGCCGATGGCCCGACGGACGTCCGGACGCCGATGACCCGACGGACGTCCGGACTCCGAGTGCCCGACGGACCGTCCCGACGCCGATGGCCCGACGGACGTCCGGACGCCGATGGCCCGACGGACGTCCCGACGCCGATGGCCCGACGGACGTCCGGACGCCGAGAGCCCGACGGACGTCCGGACGCCGATGGCCCGACGGACGTCCCGACGCCGATGGGCCGACGGACGTCCGGACGCCGAGGGCCCGACGGACGTCCCGACGCCGATGGCCCGACGGACGTCCGGACGCCGAGGGCCCGACGGACGTCCGGACGCCGAGAGCCCGACGGACGTCCCGACGCCATGGCCCGACGGACGTCCCGACGCCGATGGCCCGACGGACGTCCCGACGCCGATGGCCCGACGACGTCCCGACGCCGAGAGGCCGACGGACGTCCGTACGCCGAGTGCCCGACGGACGTCCCGACGCCGAGGGCCCGACGGACGTCCCGACGCCGAGAGGCCAACGGACGTCCGGACTCCGATGGCCCGACGGACGTCCCGACGCCGATGGCCCGACGGACGTCCGGACGCCGATGGCCCGACGGACGTCCCGACGCCGATGGCCCAGACGGACGTCCGGACGCCGAGAGCCCGACGGACGTCCCGACGCCGATGGCCCGACGTACGTCCGGACGCCGAGAGTCCGACGGACGTCCGGACGCCGATGGCCCGACGGACGTCCGGGACGCCGAGTGCCCGACGGACGTCCCGACGCCGATGGCCCGACGGACGTCCGGACGCCGAGAGCCCGACGGACGTCCCGACGCCGATGGCCCGAAGGACGTCCCGACGCCGAGAGCCCGAAGGACGTCCCGACGCCGATGGCCCGACGGACGTCCCGACCGCGAGGGCCCGACGGACGTCCCGACGCCGAGATACCGACGGACGTCCCGACGCCGACGGCCCGACGGACGTCCGGACGCCGAGAGCCCGACGGACGTCCCGACGCCATGGCCCGACGGACGTCCCGACGCCGATGGCCCGACGGACGTCCGGACGCCGAGAGCCCGACGGACGTCCGGACGCCGATGGCCCGACGGACGTCCGGGACGCCGAGAGCCCGACGGACGTCCGGACGCCGAGAGCCCGACGGACGTCCGGACGCCGATGGCCCGACGGACGTCCCGACGCCGATGGCCCGACGGACGTCCGGACGCCGATGGCCCGACGGACGTCCCGACGCCGATCGCCCGACGGACGTCCGTACGCCGATGGCCCGACGGACGTCCGGACGCCGAGAGCCCGACGGACGTCCCGACGCCGAGGGCCCGACGGACGTCCGGACGCCGAGAGCCCGACGGACGTCCGGACGCCGAGAGCCCGAAGGACGTCCCGACGCCGAGAGCCCGAAGGACGTCCCGACGCCGATGGCCCGACGGACGTCCCGACGCCGAGGGCCCGACGGACGTCCCGACGCCGAGATACCGACGGACGTCCCGACGCCGACGGCCCGACGGACGTCCCGACGCCGAGAGCCCGACGGACGTCCCGACGCCGAGGCCCGACGGACGTCCCGACGCCGAGATACCGACGGACGTCCCGACGCCGACGGCCCGACGGACGTCCCGACGCCGAGAGCCCGACGGACATCCGGACGCCGAGAGCCCGAAGGACGTCCCGACGCCGACGGCCCGACGGACGTCCCGACATAGAGCTGAAAGTTACCTAAATACAGACACCGAGAGCCTGACGGACGTCCCGACGCCAAGAGCCCGACGGACGTACCGACGCCGAGGGCCCGACGGACGTCCCGACGCCGATGGCCCGACGGACGTCCCGACGCCGAGAGGCCGACGGACGTCACGACGCCGATGGCCCGACGGACGTCCCGACGCCGAGAGGCCGACGGACGTCCGGACTCCGATGGCCCGACGGACGTCCCGACGCCGAGGGCCCGACGGACGTCCCGACGCCGAGATGCCGACGGACGTCCGACGCCGACGGCCCGACGGACGTCCCGACGCCGAGAGCCCGACGGACGTCCCGACGCCGATGGCCCGACGGACGTCCGGACGCCGAGAGCCCGACGGACGTCCCGACGCCGATGGCCCGACGGACGTCCGTACGCCGAGTGCCCGACGGACGTCCCGACGCCGATGGCCCGACGGACGTCCGGACGCCGAGAGCCCGACGGACGTCCCGACGCCGATGGCCCGACGGACGTCCCGACGCCGAGAGGCCGACGGACGTCCGGACTCCGATGGCCCGACGGACGTCCGGACGCCGATGGCCCGACGGACGTCCCGACACCATGGCCCGACGGACGTCCCGACGCCGATGGCCCGACGGACGTCCGGACGCCGAGGGCCCGACGGACGTCCCGACGCCGATGGCCCGACGGACGTCCCGACGCCGAGAGGCCGACGGACGTCCGGACTCCGATGGCCCGACGGACGTCCGGACGCCGATGGCCCGACGGACGTCCCGACGCCATGGCCCGACGGACGTCCCGACGCCGATGGCCCGACGGACGTCCGGACGCCGAGGGGCCCGACGGACGTCCGGACGCCGATGGCCCGACGGACGTCCCGACGCCGAGAGGCCGACGGACGTCCGGACTCCGATGGCCCGACGGACGTCCGGACGCCGAGAGCCCGAAGGACGTCCCCGACGCCGACGGCCCGACGGACGTCCGGACGCCGAGAGCCCGACGGACGTCCGGACGCCGAGAGCCCGACGGACGTCCCGACGCCGATGGCCCGACGGACGTCCCGACGCCGAGAGGCCGACGGACGTCCGGACTCCGATGGCCGACGGACGTCCGGACTCCGATGGCCCGACGGACGTCCCGACGCCATGGCCCGACGGACGTCCGGATGCCGATGGCCCGACGGACGTCCGTACGCCGAGTGCCCGACGGACGTCCCGACGCCGATGGCCCGACGGACGTCCCGACGCCGAGAGGCCGACGGACGTCCGGACTCCGAGAGCCCGACGAACGTCCCGACGCCGACGGCCCGACGGACGTCCCGACGCCGACGGCCCGACGGACGTCCCGACGCCGAGAGCCCGACGGACGTCCCGACGCCGATGGCCCGACGGACGTCCCGACGCCGATGGCCCGACGGACGTCCGGACGCCGAGAGGCCCGACGGACGTCCCGACGCCGAAGGCCCGACGGACGTCCCGACGCCGATGGCCCGACGGACGTCCCGACGCCGAGGGCCCGACGGACGTCCCGACGCCGAGAGCCCGACGGACGTCCCGACGCCGAGGGCCCGACCGGACGTCCCGACGCCGAGAGGCCGACGGACGTCCGGACTCCGATGGCCCGACGGACGTCCGGACGCCGATGGCCCGACGGACGTCCCGACGCCATGGCCCGACGGACGTCCCGACGCCGATGGCCCGACGGACGTCCGGACGCCGAGGGCCCGACGGACGTCCCGACGCCGATGGCCCGACGGACGTCCGGGACGCCGAGGGCCCGACGGACGTCCGGACGCCGAGAGCCCGACGGACGTCCCGACGCCATGGCCCGACGGACGTCCCGACGCCGATGGCCCGACGGACGTCCCGACGCCGATGGCCCGACGGACGTCCGGACGCCGAGAGCCCGACGGACGTCCCGACGCCGATGGCCCGACGGACGTCCCGACGCCGAGAGGCCGACGGACGTCCGGACTCCGATGGCCCGACGGACGTCCGGACGCCGATGGCCCGACGGACGTCCCGACGCCATGGCCCGACGGACGTCCCGACGCCGATGGCCCGACGGACGTCCGGACGCCGAGAGCCCGACGGACGTCCCGACGCCGATGCCCGACGGACGTCCGGACGCCGATGACCCGACGGACGTCCGGACTCCGAGTGCCCGACGGACGTCCCGACGCCGATGGCCCGACGGACGTCCGGACGCCGATGGCCCGACGGACGTCCCGACGCCGATGGCCCGACGGACGTCCGGACGCCGAGAGCCCGACGGACGTCCGGACGCCGATGGCCCGACGGACGTCCCGACGCCGATGGCCCGACGGACGTCCGGACGCCGAGGGGCCCGACGGACGTCCCGACGCCGATGGCCCGACGGACGTCGGACGCCGAGGGCCCGACGGACGTCCGGACGCCGAGAGCCCGACGGACGTCCCGACGCCATGGCCCGACGGACGTCCCGACGCCGATGGCCCCGACGGACGTCCCGACGCCGATGGCCCGACGGACGTCCCGACGCCGAGAGGCCGACGGACGTCCGTACGCCGAGTGCCCGACGGACGTCCCGACGCCGAGGGGCCCGACGGACGTCCCGACGCCGAGAGGCCAACGGACGTCCGGACTCCGATGGCCCGACGGACGTCCCGACGCCGATGGCCCGACGGACGTCCGGGACGCCGATGGCCCGACGGACGTCCCGACGCCGATGGCCCGACGGACGTCCGGACGCCGAGAGCCCGACGGACGTCCCGACGCCGATGGCCCGACGTACGTCCGGACGCCGAGAGTCCGACGGACGTCCGGACGCCGATGGCCCGACGGACGTCCGGACGCCGAGTGCCCGACGGACGTCCCGACGCCGATGGCCCGACGGACGTCCGGACGCCGAGAGCCCGACGGACGTCCCGACGCCGATGGCCCGACGGACGTCCCGACGCCGAGTGCCCAACGGACGTCCCGACGCCGATGGCCCGACGGACGTCCGGACGCCGAGAGCCCGACGGACGTCCCGACGCCATGGCCCGACGGACGTCCCGACGCCGATGGCCCGACGGACGTCCGGACGCCGAGAGCCCGACGGACGTCCGGACGCCGATGGCCCGACGGACGTCCGGACGCCGAGAGCCCGACGGACGTCCGGACGCCGAGAGCCCGACGGACGTCCGGACGCCGATGGCCCGACGGACGTCCGGACGCCGATGGCCCGACGGACGTCCCGACGCCGATGGCCCGACGGACGTCCGGACGCCGATGGCCCGACGGACGTCCCGACGCCGATCGCCCGACGGACGTCCGTACGCCGATGGCCCGACGGACGTCCGGACGCCGAGAGCCCGACGGACGTCCCGACGCCGAGGGCCCGACGGACGTCCGGACGCCGAGAGCCCGACGGACGTCCGGACGCCGAGAGCCCGAAGGACGTCCCGACGCCGAGAGCCCGAAGGACGTCCCGACGCCGATGGCCCGACGGACGTCCCGACGCCGAGGGCCCGACGGACGTCCCGACGCCGAGATACCGACGGACGTCCCGACGCCGACGGCCCGACGGACGTCCGGACGCCGAGAGCCCGACGGACGTCCCGACGCCATGGCCCGACGGACGTCCCGACGCCGATGGCCCGACGGACGTCCGGACGCCGAGAGCCCGACGGACGTCCGGACGCCGATGGCCCGACGGACGTCCGGACGCCGATGGCCCGACGGACGTCCGGACGCCGAGAGCCCGACGGACGTCCGGACGCCGATGGCCCGACGGACGTCCGGACGCCGAGAGCCCGACGGACGTCCGGACGCCGAGAGCCCGACGGACGTCCGGACGCCGATGGCCCGACGGACGTCCCGACGCCGATGGCCCGACGGACGTCCGGACGCCGATGGCCCGACGGACGTCCCGACGCCGATCGCCCGACGGACGTCCGTACGCCGATGGCCCGACGGACGTCCGGACGCCGAGAGCCCGACGGACGTCCCGACGCCGAGGGCCCGACGGACGTCCGGACGCCGAGAGCCCGACGGACGTCCGGACGCCGAGAGCCCGAAGGACGTCCCGACGCCGAGAGCCCGAAGGACGTCCCGACGCCGATGGCCCGACGGACGTCCCGACGCCGAGGGCCCGACGGACGTCCCGACGCCGAGATACCGACGGACGTCCCGACGCCGACGGCCCGACGGACGTCCCGACGCCGAGAGCCCGACGGACGTCCCGACGCCGAGGGCCCGACGGACGTCCCGACGCCGAGATACCGACGGACGTCCCGACGCCGACGGCCCGACGGACGTCCCGACGCCGAGAGCCCGACGGACATCCGGACGCCGAGAGCCCGAAGGACGTCCCGACGCCGACGGCCCGACGGACGTCCCGACATAGAGCTGAAAGTTACCTAAATACAGACACCGAGAGCCTGACGGACGTCCCGACGCCAAGAGCCCGACGGACGTACCGACGCCGAGGGCCCGACGGACGTCCCGACGCCGAGAGGCCGACGGACGTCCGGACTCCGATGGCCCGACGGACGTCCCGACGCCGAGGGCCCGACGGACGTCCCGACGCCGAGATGCCGACGGACGTCCCGACGCCGACGGCCCGACGGACGTCCCGACGCCGAGAGCCCGACGGACGTCCCGACGCCGATGGCCCGACGGACGTCCGGACGCCGAGAGCCCGACGGACATCCGGACGCCGAGAGCCCGAAGGACGTCCCGACGCCGAGAGCCCGATGGACGTCCCGACGCCGATGGCCCGACGGACGTCCCGACGCCGAGGGCCCGACGGACGTCCCGACGCCGAGATACCGACGGACGTCCCGACGCCGATGGCCCGACGGACGTCCCGACGCCGACGGCCCGACGGACGTCCCGACATAGAGCTGAAAGTTACCTAAATACAGACACCAAGAGCCTGACGGACGTCCCGACGCCGAGAGCCCGACGGACGTACCGACGCCGAGGGCCCGACGGACGTCCCGACGCCGATGGCCCGACGGACGTCCCGACGCCGAGAGGCCGACGGACGTCCGGACTCTGATGGCCCGACGGACGTCCCGACGCCGATGGCCCGACGGACGTCCCGACGCCATGGCCCGACGGACGTCCCGACGCCGATGGCCCGACGGACGTCCCGACGCCGAGAGGCCGACGGACGTCCGGACTCCGATGGCCCGACGGACGTCCCGACGCCGATGGCCCGACGGACGTCCCGACGCCATGGCCCGACGGACGTCCCTACGCCGATGGCACGACGGACGTCCCGACGCCGATGGCACGACGGACGTCCCGACGCCGATGGCCCGACGGACGTCCCGACGCCGAGAGGCCGACGGACGTCCGGACTCCGATGGCCCGACGGACGTCCCGACGCCGATGGCCCGACGGACGTCCCGACGCCGATGGCCCGACGGACGTCCCGACGCCGATCGCCCGACGGACGTCCGTACGCCGATGGCCCGACGGACGTCCGGACGCCGAGAGCCCGACGGACGTCCCGACGCCGAGGGCCCGACGGACGTCCGGACGCCGAGAGCCCGACGGACGTCCGGACGCCGAGAGCCCGAAGGACGTCCCGACGCCGATGGCCCGACGGACGTCCCGACGCCGAGGGCCCGACGGACGTCCCGACGCCGAGATACCGACGGACGTCCCGACGCCGACGGCCCGACGGACGTCCCGACGCCGAGAGGCCGACGGACGTCCCGACGCCGACGGCCCGACGGACGTCCCGACATAGAGCTGAAAGTTACCTAAATACAGACACCGAGAGCCTGACGGACGTCCCGACGCCGAGAGCCCGACGGACGTCCCGACGCCGAGGGCCCGACGGACGTCCTGACGCCGAGGGCCCGACGGACATCCCGACGCCGATGGCCCGACGGACGTCCCGACGCCGAGAGGCCGACGGACGTCCGGACTCCGATGGCCCGACGGACGTCCCGACGCCGATGGCCCGACGGACGTCCCGATTCCATGGCCCGACGGACGTCCCGACGCCGATGGCCCGACGGACGTCCGGACGCCGAGAGCCCGACGGACGTCCGGACGCCGATGGCCCGACGGACGTCCGGACGCCGATGGCCCAACGGACGTCCCGACGCCGATCGCCCGACGGACGTCCCGACGCCGAGGGCCCGACGGACGTCCCGACGCCGAGATACCGACGGACGTCCCGACGCCGACGGCCCGATGGACGTCCCGACGCCGATCGCCCGACGGACGTCCCGACGCCGAGGGCCCGACGGACGTCCCGACGCCGAGATACCGACGGACGTCCCGACGCCGACGGCCCGACGGACGTCCCGACGCCGATCGCCCGACGGACGTCCCGACGCCGAGGGCCCGACGGACGTCCCGACGCCGAGATACCGACGGACGTCCCGACGCCGACGGCCCGACGGACGTCCCGACGCCGAGAGCCCGACGGACGTCCCGACGCCGAGGGCCCGACGGACGTCCCGACGCCGAGATACCGACGGACGTCCCGACGCCGACGGCCCGACGGACGTCCCGACGCCGAGAGCCCGACGGACGTCCCGACGCCGATGGCCCGACGGACGTCCGGACGCCGAGAGCCCGACGGACATCGGGACGCCGAGAGCCCGAAGGACGTACCGACGCCGACGGCCCGACGGACGTCCCGACATAGAGCTGAAAGTTACCTAAATACAGACACCGAGAGCCTGACGGACGTCCCGACGCCAAGAGCCCGACGGACGTACCGACGCCGAGGGCCCGACGGACGTCCCGACGCCGATGGCCCGACGGACGTCCCGACGCCGAGAGGCCGACGGACGTCACGACGCCGAGATACCGACGGACGTCCCGACGCCGACGGCCCGACGGACGTCCCGACGCCGACGGCCCGACGGACGTCCCGACGCCGAGAGCCCGACGGACGTCCGGACGCCGATGGCCCGACGGACGTCCGGACGCCGATGGCCCGACGGACGTCCCGACGCCGATGGCCCGACGGACGTCCGGACGCCGATGGCCCGACGGACGTCCCGACGCCGATCGCCCGACGGACGTCCCGACGCCGAGGGCCCGACGGACGTCCCGACGCCGAGATACCGACGGACGTCCCGACGCCGACGGCCCGACGGACGTCCCGACGCCGATCGCCCGACGGACGTCCCGACGCCGAGGGCCCGACGGACGTCCCGACGCCGAGATACCGACGGACGTCCCGACGCCGACGGCCCGACGGACGTCCCGACGCCGAGAGCCCGACGGACGTCCCGACGCCGAGAGGCCGACGGACGTCCCGACGCCGAGATACCGACGGACGTCCCGACGCCGACGGCCCGACGGACGTCCCGACGCCGAGAGCCCGACGGACGTCCCGACGCCGATGGCCCGACGGACGTCCGGACGCCGAGAGCCCGACGGACATCCGGACGCCGAGAGCCCGAAGGACGTCCCGACGCCGACGGCCCGACGGACGTCCCGACATAGAGCTGAAAGTTACCTAAATACAGACACCGAGAGCCTGACGGACGTCCCGACGCCAAGAGCCCGACGGACGTACCGACGCCGAGGGCCCGACGGACGTCCCGACGCCGACGGCCCGACGGACGTCCCGACGCCGAGAGGCCGACGGACGTCACGACGCCGATGGCCCGACGGACGTCCCGACGCCGAGAGGCCGACGGACGTCCGGACTCCGATGGCCCGACGGACGTCCCGACGCCGAGGGCCCGACGGACGTCCCGACGCCGAGATGCCGACGGACGTCCCGACGCCGACGGCCCGACGGACGTCCCGACGCCGAGAGCCCGACGGACGTCCCGACGCCGATGGCCCGACGGACGTCCGGACGCCGAGAGCCCGACGGACATCCGGACGCCGAGAGCCCGAAGGACGTCCCGACGCCGAGAGCCCGATGGACGTCCCGACGCCGATGGCCCGACGGACGTCCCGACGCCGAGGGCCCGACGGACGTCCCGACGCCGAGATACCGACGGACGTCCCGACGCCGATGGCCCGACGGACGTCCCGACGCCGACGGCCCGACGGACGTCCCGACATAGAGCTGACAGTTACCTAAATACAGACACCGAGAGCCTGACGGACGTCCCGACGCCGAGAGCCCGACGGACGTACCGACGCCGAGGGCCCGACGGACGTCCCGACGCCGATGGCCCGACGGACGTCCCGACGCCGAGAGGCCGACGGACGTCCGGACTCCGATGGCCCGACGGACGTCCCGACGCCGATGGCCCGACGGACGTCCCGACGCCATGGCCCGACGGACGTCCCGACGCCGATGGCCCGACGGACGTCCCGACGCCGAGAGGCCGACGGACGTCCGGACTCCGATGGCCCGACGGACGTCCCGACGCCGATGGCCCGACGGACGTCCCGACGCCATGGCCCGACGGACGTCCCTACGCCGATGGCACGACGGACGTCCCGACGCCGATGGCACGACGGACGTCCCGACGCCGATGGCCCGACGGACGTCCCGACGCCGAGAGGCCGACGGACGTCCGGACTCCGATGGCCCGACGGACGTCCCGACGCCGATGGCCCGACGGACGTCCCGACGCCGATCGCCCGACGGACGTCCGTACGCCGATGGCCCGACGGACGTCCGGACGCCGAGAGCCCGACGGACGTCCCGACGCCGAGGGCCCGACGGACGTCCGGACGCCGAGAGCCCGACGGACGTCCGGACGCCGAGAGCCCGAAGGACGTCCCGACGCCGATGGCCCGACGGACGTCCCGACGCCGAGGGCCCGACGGACGTCCTGACGCCGAGATACCGACGGACGTCCCGACGCCGACGGCCCGACGGACGTCCCGACGCCGAGAGGCCGACGGACGTCCCGACGCCGACGGCCCGACGGACGTCCCGACATAGAGCTGAAAGTTACCTAAATACAGACACCGAGAGCCTGACGGACGTCCCGACGCCGAGAGCCCGACGGACGTCCCGACGCCGAGGGCCCGACGGACGTCCTGACGCCGAGGGCCCGACGGACATCCCGACGCCGATGGCCCGACGGACGTCCCGACGCCGAGAGGCCGACGGACGTCCGGACTCCGATGGCCCGACGGACGTCCCGACGCCGATGGCCCGACGGACGTCCCGATTCCATGGCCCGACGGACGTCCCGACGCCGATGGCCCGACGGACGTCCCGACGCCGAGAGCCCGACGGACGTCCGGACACCGATGGCCCGACCAACGTCCGGACGCCGAGGGCCCGACGGACGTCCCGACGCCGATGGCCCGACGGACGTCCCGACGCCGATGGCCCGAAGGACGTCCCGACGCCGAGAGCCCGACGAACGTCCCGACGCCGACGGCCCGACGGACGTCCCGACGCCGAGATACCGACGGACGTCCCGACGCCGACGGCCCGACGGACGTCCGGACGCCGATGGCCCGACGGACGTCCCGACGCCGATGGCCCGACGGACGTCCGGACGCCGATGGCCCGACGGACGTCCGGACGCCGAGAGCCCGACGGACGTCCCGACGCCGAAGGCCCGACGGACGTCCCGACGCCGATGGCCCGACGGACGTCCCGACGCCGAGGGCCCGACGGACGTCCCGACGCCGAGAGCCCGACGGACGTCCCGACGCCGAGGGCCCGACGGACGTCCCGACGCCGAGATACCGACGGACGTCCCGACGCCGACGGCCCGACGGACGTCCCGACGCCGACGGCCCGACGGACGTCCCGACGCCGAGAGCCCGACGGACGTCCCGACGCCGATGGCCCGACGGACGTCCGGACGCCGAGAGCCCGACGGACGTCCGGACGCCGAGAGCCCGAAGGACGTCCCGACGCCGAGAGCCCGACGGACGTCCCGACGCCGATGGCCCGACGGACGTCCCGACGCCGAGGGCCAGACGGACGTCCCGACGCCGAGATACCGACGGACGTCCCGACGCCGATGGCCCGACGGACGTCCCGACGCCGACGGCCCGACGGACGTCCCGACATAGAGCTGAAAGTTACCTAAATACAGACACCGAGAGCCTGACGGACGTCCCGACGCCGAGAGCCCGACGGACGTCCCGACGCCGAGGGCCCGACGGACGTCCCGACGCCGATGGCCCGACGGACGTCCGTACGCCGAGTGCCCGACGGACGTCCCGACGCCGATGGCCCGACGGACGTCCGGACGCCGAGAGCCCGACGGACGTCCCGACGCCGATGGCCCGACGGACGTCCCGACGCCGAGAGGCCGACGGACGTCCGGACTCCGATGGCCCGACGGACGTCCGGACGCCGATGGCCCGACGGACGTCCCGACACCATGGCCCGACGGACGTCCCGACGCCGATGGCCCGACGGACGTCCGGACGCCGAGGGCCCGACGGACGTCCCGACGCCGATGGCCCGACGGACGTCCCGACGCCGAGAGGCCGACGGACGTCCGGACTCCGATGGCCCGACGGACGTCCGGACGCCGATGGCCCGACGGACGTCCCGACGCCATGGCCCGACGGACGTCCCGACGCCGATGGCCCGACGGACGTCCGGACGCCGAGGGCCCGACGGACGTCCGGACGCCGATGGCCCGACGGACGTCCCGACGCCGAGAGGCCGACGGACGTCCGGACTCCGATGGCCCGACGGACGTCCGGACGCCGATGGCCCGACGGACGTCCCGACGCCGAGAGCCCGACGGACATCCCGACGCCGACGGCCCGACGGACGTCCCGACGCAGAGAGGCCGACGGACGTCCGGACGCCGAGAGCCCGATGGACGTCCGGACGCCGATGGCCCGACGGACGTCCCGACGCCGATGGCCCGACGGACGTCCGGACGCCGAGAGCCCGACGGACGTCCGGACGCCGATGGCCCGACGGACGTCCCGACGCCGATGGCCCGACGGACGTCCCGACGCCGAGAGGCCGACGGACGTCCGGACTCCGATGGCCCGACGGACGTCCGGACTCCGATGGCCCGACGGACGTCCCGACGCCATGGCCCGACGGACGTCCGGACGCCGATGGCCCGACGGACGTCCGTACGCCGAGTGCCCGACGGACGTCCCGACGCCGATGGCCCGACGGACGTCCCGACGCCGAGAGGCCGACGGACGTCCGGACTCCGAGAGCCCGACGGACGTCCCGACGCCGACGGCCCGACGGACGTCCCGACGCCGACGGCCCGACGGACGTCCCGACGCCGAGAGCCCGACGGACGTCCCGACGCCGATGGCCCGACGGACGTCCGGACGCCGATGGCCCGACGGACGTCCCGACGCCGATGGCCCGACGGACGTCCGGACGCCGATGGCCCGACGGACGTCCGGACGCCGAGAGCCCGACGGACGTCCCGACGCCGAAGGCCCGACGGACGTCCCGACGCCGATGGCCCGACGGACGTCCCGACGCCGAGGGCCCGACGGACGTCCCGACGCCGACGGCCCGACGGACGTCCCGACGCCGACGGCCCGACGGACGTCCCGACGCCGAGAGCCCGACGGACGTCCCGACGCCGATGGCCCGACGGACGTCCGGACGCCGATGGCCCGACGGACGTCCCGACGCCGATGGCCCGACGGACGTCCGGACGCCGATGGCCCGACGGACGTCCGGACGCCGAGAGCCCGACGGACGTCCCGACGCCGAAGGCCCGACGGACGTCCCGACGCCGATGGCCCGACGGACGTCCCGACGCCGAGGGCCCGACGGACGTCCCGACGCCGAGAGCCCGACGGACGTCCCGACGCCGAGGGCCCGACGGACGTCCCGACGCCGAGATACCGACGGACGTCCCGACGCCGACGGCCCGACGGACGTCCCGACGCCGACGGCCCGACGGACGTCCCGACGCCGAGAGCCCGACGGACGTCCCGACGCCGATGGCCCGACGGACGTCCCGACGCCGAGAGCCCGACGGACGTCCGGACGCCGAGAGCCCGAAGGACGTCCCGACGCCGAGAGCCCGACGGACGTCCCGACGCCGATGGCCCGACGGACGTCCCGACGCCGAGGGCCAGACGGACGTCCCGACGCCGAGATACCGACGGACGTCCCGACGCCGATGGCCCGACGGACGTCCCGACGCCGACGGCCCGACGGACGTCCCGACATAGAGCTGAAAGTTACCTAAATACAGACACCGAGAGCCTGACGGACGTCCCGACGCCGATGGCCCGACGGACGTCCCGACGCCGAGAGGCCGACGGACGTCCGGACTCCGATGGCCCGACGGACGTCCGGACGCCGATGGCCCGACGGACGTCCCGACGCCATGGCCCGACGGACGTCCCGACGCCGATGGCCCGACGGACGTCCGGACGCCGAGAGCCCGACGGACGTCCGGACGCCGATGGCCCGACGGACGTCCCGACGCCTATGGCCCGACGGACGTCCGGACGCCGATGGCCCGACGGACGTCCCGACGCCGATGGCCCGACGGACGTCCGGACGCCGATGGCCCGACGGACGTCCCGACGCCGAGAGCTCGACGGACGTCCCGACGCCGAAGGCCCGACGGACGTCCCGACGCCGATGGCCCGACGGACGTCCCGACATAGAGCTGAAAGTTACCTAAATACAGACACCGAGAGCCTGACGGACGTCCCGACGCCGAGAGCCCGACGGACGTCCCGACGCCGAGGGCCCGACGGACGTCCCGACGCCGATGGCCCGACGGACGTCCGTACGCCGAGTGCCCGACGGACGTCCCGACGCCGATGGCCCGACGGACGTCCGGACGCCGAGAGCCCGACGGACGTCCCGACGCCGATGGCCCGACGGACGTCCCGACGCCGAGAGGCCGACGGACGTCCGGACTCCGATGGCCCGACGGACGTCCGGACGCCGATGGCCCGACGGACGTCCCGACGCCATGGCCCGACGGACGTCCCGACGCCGATGGCCCGACGGACGTCCGGACGCCGAGGGCCCGACGGACGTCCCGACGCCGATGGCCCGACGGACGTCCCGACGCCGAGAGGCCGACGGACGTCCGGACTCCGATGGCCCGACGGACGTCCGGACGCCGATGGCCCGACGGACGTCCCGACGCCATGGCCCGACGGACGTCCCGACGCCGATGGCCCGACGGACGTCCGGACGCCGAGGGCCCGACGGACGTCCCGACGCCGATGGCCCGACGGACGTCCGGACGCCGAGGGCCCGACGGACGTCCGGACGCCGAGAGCCCGACGGACGTCCCGACGCCATGGCCCGACGGACGTCCCGACGCCGATGGCCCGACGGACGTCCCGACGCCGATGGCCCGACGGACGTCCGGACGCCGAGAGCCCGACGGACGTCCCGACGCCGATGGCCCGACGGACGTCCCGACGCCGAGAGGCCGACGGACGTCCGGACTCCGATGGCCCGACGGACGTCCGGACGCCGATGGCCCGACGGACGTCCCGACGCCATGGCCCGACGGACGTCCCGACGCCATGGCCCGACGGACGTCCGGACGCCGATGGCCCGACGGACGTCCGTACGCCGAGTGCCCGACGGACGTCCCGACGCCGATGGCCCGACGGACGTCCCGACGCCGAGAGGCCGACGGA
Source organism: Leptosomus discolor (assembly GCF_034619465.1). Classification (NCBI taxonomy): domain Eukaryota; kingdom Metazoa; phylum Chordata; class Aves; order Leptosomiformes; family Leptosomidae; genus Leptosomus; species Leptosomus discolor. The sequence goes on from NW_028237752.1 coordinate 24,387, forward strand.
CGTCCGGACTCCGAGAGCCCGACGAACGTCCCGACGCCGACGGCCCGACGGACGTCCCGACGCCGACGGCCCGACGGACGTCCCGACGCCGAGAGCCCGACGGACGTCCCGACGCCGATGGCCCGACGGACGTCCGGACGCCGATGGCCCGACGGACGTCCCGACGCCGATGGCCCGACGGACGTCCGGACGCCGATGGCCCGACGGACGTCCGGACGCCGAGAGCCCGACGGACGTCCCGACGCCGAAGGCCCGACGGACGTCCCGACGCCGATGGCCCGACGGACGTCCCGACGCCGAGGGCCCGACGGACGTCCCGACGCCGAGAGCCCGACGGACGTCCCGACGCCGAGGGCCCGACGGACGTCCCGACGCCGAGATACCGACGGACGTCCCGACGCCGACGGCCCGACGGACGTCCCGACGCCGACGGCCCGACGGACGTCCCGACGCCGAGAGCCCGACGGACGTCCCGACGCCGATGGCCCGACGGACGTCCCGACGCCGAGAGCCCGACGGACGTCCGGACGCCGAGAGCCCGAAGGACGTCCCGACGCCGAGAGCCCGACGGACGTCCCGACGCCGATGGCCCGACGGACGTCCCGACGCCGAGGGCCAGACGGACGTCCCGACGCCGAGATACCGACGGACGTCCCGACGCCGATGGCCCGACGGACGTCCCGACGCCGACGGCCCGACGGACGTCCCGACATAGAGCTGAAAGTTACCTAAATACAGACACCGAGAGCCTGACGGACGTCCCGACGCCGAGAGCCCGACGGACGTCCCGACGCCGAGGGCCCGACGGACGTCCCGACGCCGATGGCCCGACGGACGTCCGTACGCCGAGAGCCCGACGGACGTCCCGACGCCGATGGCCCGACGGACGTCCGGACGCCGATGGCCCGACGGACGTCCGGACGCCGATGGCCCGACGGACGTCCCGACGCCGATGGCCCGACGGACGTCCGGACGCCGATGGCCCGACGGACGTCCCGACGCCGATCGCCCGACGGACGTCCCGACGCCGAGGGCCCGACGGACGTCCCGACGCCGAGATACCGACGGACGTCCCGACGCCGACGGCCCGACGGACGTCCCGACGCCGATCGCCCGACGGACGTCCCGACGCCGAGGGCCCGACGGACGTCCCGACGCCGAGATACCGACGGACGTCCCGACGCCGACGGCCCGACGGACGTCCCGACGCCGAGAGCCCGACGGACGTCCCGACGCCGAGAGGCCGACGGACGTCCCGACGCCGAGATACCGACGGATGTCCCGACGCCGACGGCCCGACGGACGTCCCGACGCCGAGAGCCCGACGGACGTCCCGACGCCGATGGCCCGACGGACGTCCGGACGCCGAGAGCCCGACGGACATCCGGACGCCGAGAGCCCGAAGGACGTCCCGACGCCGACGGCCCGACGGACGTCCCGACATAGAGCTGAAAGTTACCTAAATACAGACACCGAGAGCCTGACGGACGTCCCGACGCCAAGAGCCCGACGGACGTACCGACGCCGAGGGCCCGACGGACGTCCCGACGCCGACGGCCCGACGGACGTCCCGACATAGAGCTGAAAGTTACCTAAATACAGACACCGAGAGCCTGACGGACGTCCCGACGCCGAGAGCCCGACGGACGTCCCGACGCCGAGGGCCCGACGGACGTCCTGACGCCGAGGGCCCGACGGACATCCCGACGCCGATGGCCCGACGGACGTCCCGACGCCGAGAGGCCGACGGACGTCCGGACTCCGATGGCCCGACGGACGTCCCGACGCCGATGGCCCGACGGACGTCCCGATTCCATGGCCCGACGGACGTCCCGACGCCGATGGCCCGACGGACGTCCCGACGCCGAGAGCCCGACGGACGTCCGGACACCGATGGCCCGACGGACGTCCGGACGCCGAGGGCCCGACGGACGTCCCGACGCCGATGGCCCGACGGACGTCCCGACGCCGATGGCCCGAAGGACGTCCCGACGCCGAGAGCCCGACGAACGTCCCGACGCCGACGGCCCGACGGACGTCCCGACGCCGAGATACCGACGGACGTCCCGACGCCGACGGCCCGACGGACGTCCGGACGCCGATGGCCCGACGGACGTCCCGACGCCGATGGCCCGACGGACGTCCGGACGCCGATGGCCCGACGGACGTCCGGACGCCGAGAGCCCGACGGACGTCCCGACGCCGAAGGCCCGACGGACGTCCCGACGCCGATGGCCCGACGGACGTCCCGACGCCGAGGGCCCGACGGACGTCCCGACGCCGAGATACCGACGGACGTCCCGACGCCGACGGCCCGACGGACGTCCCGACGCCGACGGCCCGACGGACGTCCCGACGCCGAGAGCCCGACGGACGTCCCGACGCCGATGGCCCGACGGACGTCCGGACGCCGAGAGCCCGACGGACGTCCGGACGCCGAGAGCCCGAAGGACGTCCCGACGCCGAGAGCCCGACGGACGTCCCGACGCCGATGGCCCGACGGACGTCCCGACGCCGAGGGCCAGACGGACGTCCCGACGCCGAGATACCGACGGACGTCCCGACGCCGATGGCCCGACGGACGTCCCGACGCCGACGGCCCGACGGACGTCCCGACATAGAGCTGAAAGTTACCTAAATACAGACACCGAGAGCCTGACGGACGTCCCGACGCCGAGAGCCCGACGGACGTCCCGACGCCGAGGGCCCGACGGACGTCCCGACGCCGATGGCCCGACGGACGTCCGTACGCCGAGTGCCCGACGGACGTCCCGACGCCGATGGCCCGACGGACGTCCGGACGCCGAGAGCCCGACGGACGTCCCGACGCCGATGGCCCGACGGACGTCCCGACGCCGAGAGGCCGACGGACGTCCGGACTCCGATGGCCCGACGGACGTCCGGACGCCGATGGCCCGACGGACGTCCCGACACCATGGCCCGACGGACGTCCCGACGCCGATGGCCCGACGGACGTCCGGACGCCGAGGGCCCGACGGACGTCCCGACGCCGATGGCCCGACGGACGTCCCGACGCCGAGAGGCCGACGGACGTCCGGACTCCGATGGCCCGACGGACGTCCGGACGCCGATGGCCCGACGGACGTCCCGACGCCATGGCCCGACGGACGTCCCGACGCCGATGGCCCGACGGACGTCCGGACGCCGAGGGCCCGACGGACGTCCGGACGCCGATGGCCCGACGGACGTCCCGACGCCGAAAGGCCGACGGACGTCCGGACTCCGATGGCCCGACGGACGTCCGGACGCCGATGGCCCGACGGACGTCCCGACGCCGAGAGCCCGACGGACATCCCGACGCCGACGGCCCGACGGACGTCCCGACGCAGAGAGGCCGACGGACGTCCGGACTCCGATGGCCCGACGGACGTCCGGACGCCGACGGCCCGACGGACGTCCCGACGCCGAGAGCCCGACGGACGTCCCGACGCCGACGGCCCGACGGACGTCCGGACGCCGAGAGCCCGACGGACGTCCGGACGCCGAGAGCCCGATGGACGTCCGGACGCCGATGGCCCGACGGACGTCCCGACGCCGATGGCCCGACGGACGTCCGGACGCCGAGAGCCCGACGGACGTCCGGACGCCGATGGCCCGACGGACGTCCCGACGCCGATGGCCCGACGGTCGTCCCGACGCCGAGAGGCCGACGGACGTCCGGACTCCGATGGCCCGACGGACGTCCGGACTCCGATGGCCCGACGGACGTCCCGACGCCATGGCCCGACGGACGTCCGGACGCCGATGGCCCGACGGACGTCCGTACGCCGAGTGCCCGACGGACGTCCCGACGCCGATGGCCCGACGGACGTCCCGACGCCGAGAGGCCGACGGACGTCCGGACTCCGAGAGCCCGACGGACGTCCCGACGCCGACGGCCCGACGGACGTCCCGACGCCGACGGCCCGACGGACGTCCCGACGCCGAGAGCCCGACGGACGTCCCGACGCCGATGGCCCGACGGACGTCCGGACGCCGATGGCCCGACGGACGTCCCGACGCCGATGGCCCGACGGACGTCCGGACGCCGATGGCCCGACGGACGTCCGGACGCCGAGAGCCCGACGGACGTCCCGACGCCGAAGGCCCGACGGACGTCCCGACGCCGAGATACCGACGGACGTCCCGACGCCGACGGCCCGACGGACGTCCCGACGCCGACGGCCCGACGGACGTCCCGACGCCGAGAGCCCGACGGACGTCCCGACGCCGATGGCCCGACGGACGTCCCGACGCCGAGAGCCCGACGGACGTCCGGACGCCGAGAGCCCGAAGGACGTCCCGACGCCGAGAGCCCGACGGACGTCCCGACGCCGATGGCCCGACGGACGTCCCGACGCCGAGGGCCAGACGGACGTCCCGACGCCGAGATACCGACGGACGTCCCGACGCCGATGGCCCGACGGACGTCCCGACGCCGACGGCCCGACGGACGTCCCGACATAGAGCTGAAAGTTACCTAAATACAGACACCGAGAGCCTGACGGACGTCCCGACGCCGATGGCCCGACGGACGTCCCGACGCCGAGAGGCCGACGGACGTCCGGACTCCGATGGCCCGACGGACGTCCGGACGCCGATGGCCCGACGGACGTCCCGACGCCATGGCCCGACGGACGTCCCGACGCCGATGGCCCGACGGACGTCCGGACGCCGAGAGCCCGACGGACGTCCGGACGCCGATGGCCCGACGGACGTCCCGACGCCTATGGCCCGACGGACGTCCGGACGCCGATGGCCCGACGGACGTCCCGACGCCGATGGCCCGACGGACGTCCGGACGCCGATGGCCCGACGGACGTCCCGACGCCGAGAGCTCGACGGACGTCCCGACGCCGAAGGCCCGACGGACGTCCCGACGCCGATGGCCCGACGGACGTCCCGACATAGAGCTGAAAGTTACCTAAATACAGACACCGAGAGCCTGACGGACGTCCCGACGCCGAGAGCCCGACGGACGTCCCGACGCCGAGGGCCCGACGGACGTCCCGACGCCGATGGCCCGACGGACGTCCGTACGCCGAGTGCCCGACGGACGTCCCGACGCCGATGGCCCGACGGACGTCCGGACGCCGAGAGCCCGACGGACGTCCCGACGCCGATGGCCCGACGGACGTCCCGACGCCGAGAGGCCGACGGACGTCCGGACTCCGATGGCCCGACGGACGTCCGGACGCCGATGGCCCGACGGACGTCCCGACGCCATGGCCCGACGGACGTCCCGACGCCGATGGCCCGACGGACGTCCGGACGCCGAGGGCCCGACGGACGTCCCGACGCCGATGGCCCGACGGACGTCCCGACGCCGAGAGGCCGACGGACGTCCGGACTCCGATGGCCCGACGGACGTCCGGACGCCGATGGCCCGACGGACGTCCCGACGCCATGGCCCGACGGACGTCCCGACGCCGATGGCCCGACGGACGTCCGGACGCCGAGGGCCCGACGGACGTCCCGACGCCGATGGCCCGACGGACGTCCGGACGCCGAGGGCCCGACGGACGTCCGGACGCCGAGAGCCCGACGGACGTCCCGACGCCATGGCCCGACGGACGTCCCGACGCCGATGGCCCGACGGACGTCCCGACGCCGATGGCCCGACGGACGTCCGGACGCCGAGAGCCCGACGGACGTCCCGACGCCGATGGCCCGACGGACGTCCCGACGCCGAGAGGCCGACGGACGTCCGGACTCCGATGGCCCGACGGACGTCCGGACGCCGATGGCCCGACGGACGTCCCGACGCCATGGCCCGACGGACGTCCCGACGCCATGGCCCGACGGACGTCCGGACGCCGATGGCCCGACGGACGTCCGTACGCCGAGTGCCCGACGGACGTCCCGACGCCGATGGCCCGACGGACGTCCCGACGCCGAGAGGCCGACGGACGTCCGGACTCCGAGAGCCCGACGAACGTCCCGACGCCGACGGCCCGACGGACGTCCCGACGCCGACGGCCCGACGGACGTCCCGACGCCGAGAGCCCGACGGACGTCCCGACGCCGATGGCCCGACGGACGTCCGGACGCCGATGGCCCGACGGACGTCCCGACGCCGATGGCCCGACGGACGTCCGGACGCCGATGGCCCGACGGACGTCCGGACGCCGAGAGCCCGACGGACGTCCCGACGCCGAAGGCCCGACGGACGTCCCGACGCCGATGGCCCGACGGACGTCCCGACGCCGAGGGCCCGACGGACGTCCCGACGCCGAGAGCCCGACGGACGTCCCGACGCCGAGGGCCCGACGGACGTCCCGACGCCGAGATACCGACGGACGTCCCGACGCCGACGGCCCGACGGACGTCCCGACGCCGAGAGCCCGACGGACGTCCCGACGCCGATGGCCCGACGGACGTCCCGACGCCGAGAGCCCGACGGACGTCCGGACGCCGAGAGCCCGAAGGACGTCCCGACGCCGAGAGCCCGACGGACGTCCCGACGCCGATGGCCCGACGGACGTCCCGACGCCGAGGGCCAGACGGACGTCCCGACGCCGAGATACCGACGGACGTCCCGACGCCGATGGCCCGACGGACGTCCCGACGCCGACGGCCCGACGGACGTCCCGACATAGAGCTGAAAGTTACCTAAATACAGACACCGAGAGCCTGACGGACGTCCCGACGCCGAGAGCCCGACGGACGTCCCGACGCCGAGGGCCCGACGGACGTCCCGACGCCGATGGCCCGACGGACGTCCGTACGCCGAGAGCCCGACGGACGTCCCGACGCCGATGGCCCGACGGACGTCCGGACGCCGATGGCCCGACGGACGTCCGGACGCCGATGGCCCGACGGACGTCCCGACGCCGATGGCCCGACGGACGTCCGGACGCCGATGGCCCGACGGACGTCCCGACGCCGATCGCCCGACGGACGTCCCGACGCCGAGGGCCCGACGGACGTCCCGACGCCGAGATACCGACGGACGTCCCGACGCCGACGGCCCGACGGACGTCCCGACGCCGATCGCCCGACGGACGTCCCGACGCCGAGGGCCCGACGGACGTCCCGACGCCGAGATACCGACGGACGTCCCGACGCCGACGGCCCGACGGACGTCCCGACGCCGAGAGCCCGACGGACGTCCCGACGCCGAGAGGCCGACGGACGTCCCGACGCCGAGATACCGACGGACGTCCCGACGCCGACGGCCCGACGGACGTCCCGACGCCGAGAGCCCGACGGACGTCCCGACGCCGATGGCCCGACGGACGTCCGGACGCCGAGAGCCCGACGGACATCCGGACGCCGAGAGCCCGAAGGACGTCCCGACGCCGACGGCCCGACGGACGTCCCGACATAGAGCTGAAAGTTACCTAAATACAGACACCGAGAGCCTGACGGACGTCCCGACGCCAAGAGCCCGACGGACGTACCGACGCCGAGGGCCCGACGGACGTCCCGACGCCGATGGCCCGACGGACGTCCCGACGCCGAGAGGCCGACAGACGTCACGACGCCGATGGCCCGACGGACGTCCCGACGCCGAGAGGCCGACGGACGTCCGGACTCCGATGGCCCGACGGACGTCCCGACGCCGAGGGCCCGACGGACGTCCCGACGCCGAGATGCCGACGGACGTCCCGACGCCGACGGCCCGACGGACGTCCCGACGCCGAGAGCCCGACGGACGTCCCGACGCCGATGGCCCGACGGACGTCCGGACGCCGAGAGCCCGACGGACATCCGGACGCCGAGAGCCCGAAGGACGTCCCGACGCCGAGAGCCCGATGGACGTCCCGACGCCGATGGCCCGACGGACGTCCCGACGCCGAGGGCCCGACGGACGTCCCGACGCCGAGATACCGACGGACGTCCCGACGCCGATGGCCCGACGGACGTCCCGACGCCGACGGCCCGACGGACGTCCCGACATAGAGCTGACAGTTACCTAAATACAGACACCGAGAGCCTGACGGACGTCCCGACGCCGAGAGCCCGACGGACGTCCCGACGCCGACGGCCCGACGGACGTCCGGACGCCGAGAGCCCGACGGACGTCCGGACGCCGAGAGCCCGATGGACGTCCGGACGCCGATGGCCCGACGGACGTCCCGACGCCGATGGCCCGACGGACGTCCGGACGCCGAGAGCCCGACGGACGTCCGGACGCCGATGGCCCGACGGACGTCCCGACGCCGATGGCCCGACGGACGTCCCGACGCCGAGAGGCCGACGGACGTCCGGACTCCGATGGCCCGACGGACGTCCGGACTCCGATGGCCCGACGGACGTCCCGACGCCATGGCCCGACGGACGTCCGGACGCCGATGGCCCGACGGACGTCCGTACGCCGAGTGCCCGACGGACGTCCGGACGCCGATGGCCCGACGGACGTCCGGACGCCGATGGCCCGACGGACGTCCGGACGCCGATGGCCCGACGGACGTCCCGACGCCGATGGCCCGACGGACGTCCGGACGCCGATGGCCCGACGGACGTCCCGACGCCGATCGCCCGACGGACGTCCCGACGCCGAGGGCCCGACGGACGTCCCGACGCCGAGATACCGACGGACGTCCCGACGCCGACGGCCCGACGGACGTCCCGACGCCGATCGCCCGACGGACGTCCCGACGCCGAGGGCCCGACGGACGTCCCGACGCCGAGATACCGACGGACGTCCCGACGCCGACGGCCCGACGGACGTCCCGACGCCGAGAGCCCGACGGACGTCCCGACGCCGAGAGGCCGACGGACGTCCCGACGCCGAGATACCGACGGACGTCCCGACGCCGACGGCCCGACGGACGTCCCGACGCCGAGAGCCCGACGGACGTCCCGACGCCGATGGCCCGACGGACGTCCGGACGCCGAGAGCCCGACGGACATCCGGACGCCGAGAGCCCGAAGGACGTCCCGACGCCGACGGCCCGACGGACGTCCCGACATAGAGCTGAAAGTTACCTAAATACAGACACCGAGAGCCTGACGGACGTCCCGACGCCAAGAGCCCGACGGACGTACCGACGCCGAGGGCCCGACGGACGTCCCGACGCCGATGGCCCGACGGACGTCCCGACGCCGAGAGGCCGACAGACGTCACGACGCCGATGGCCCGACGGACGTCCCGACGCCGAGAGGCCGACGGACGTCCGGACTCCGATGGCCCGACGGACGTCCCGACGCCGAGGGCCCGACGGACGTCCCGACGCCGAGATGCCGACGGACGTCCCGACGCCGACGGCCCGACGGACGTCCCGACGCCGAGAGCCCGACGGACGTCCCGACGCCGATGGCCCGACGGACGTCCGGACGCCGAGAGCCCGACGGACATCCGGACGCCGAGAGCCCGAAGGACGTCCCGACGCCGAGAGCCCGATGGACGTCCCGACGCCGATGGCCCGACGGACGTCCCGACGCCGAGGGCCCGACGGACGTCCCGACGCCGAGATACCGACGGACGTCCCGACGCCGATGGCCCGACGGACGTCCCGACGCCGACGGCCCGACGGACGTCCCGACATAGAGCTGACAGTTACCTAAATACAGACACCGAGAGCCTGACGGACGTCCCGACGCCGAGAGCCCGACGGACGTCCCGACGCCGACGGCCCGACGGACGTCCGGACGCCGAGAGCCCGACGGACGTCCGGACGCCGAGAGCCCGATGGACGTCCGGACGCCGATGGCCCGACGGACGTCCCGACGCCGATGGCCCGACGGACGTCCGGACGCCGAGAGCCCGACGGACGTCCGGACGCCGATGGCCCGACGGACGTCCCGACGCCGATGGCCCGACGGACGTCCCGACGCCGAGAGGCCGACGGACGTCCGGACTCCGATGGCCCGACGGACGTCCGGACTCCGATGGCCCGACGGACGTCCCGACGCCATGGCCCGACGGACGTCCGGACGCCGATGGCCCGACGGACGTCCGTACGCCGAGTGCCCGACGGACGTCCCGACGCCGATGGCCCGACGGACGTCCCGACGCCGAGAGGCCGACGGACGTCCGGACTCCGAGAGCCCGACGGACGTCCCGACGCCGACGGCCCGACGGACGTCCCGACGCCGACGGCCCGACGGACGTCCCGACGCCGAGAGCCCGACGGACGTCCCGACGCCGATGGCCCGACGGACGTCCGGACGCCGATGGCCCGACGGACGTCCCGACGCCGATGGCCCGACGGACGTCCGGACGCCGATGGCCCGACGGACGTCCGGACGCCGAGAGCCCGACGGACGTCCCGACGCCGAAGGCCCGACGGACATCCCGACGCCGAGATACCGACGGACGTCCCGACGCCGACGGCCCGACGGACGTCCCGACGCCGACGGCCCGACGGACGTCCCGACGCCGAGAGCCCGACGGACGTCCCGACGCCGATGGCCCGACGGACGTCCCGACGCCGAGAGCCCGACGGACGTCCGGACGCCGAGAGCCCGAAGGACGTCCCGACGCCGAGAGCCCGACGGACGTCCCGACGCCGATGGCCCGACGGACGTCCCGACGCCGAGGGCCAGACGGACGTCCCGACGCCGAGATACCGACGGACGTCCCGACGCCGATGGCCCGACGGACGTCCCGACGCCGACGGCCCGACGGACGTCCCGACATAGAGCTGAAAGTTACCTAAATACAGACACCGAGAGCCTGACGGACGTCCCGACGCCGATGGCCCGACGGACGTCCCGACGCCGAGAGGCCGACGGACGTCCGGACTCCGATGGCCCGACGGACGTCCGGACGCCGATGGCCCGACGGACGTCCCGACGCATGGCCCGACGGACGTCCCGACGCCGATGGCCCGACGGACGTCCGGACGCCGAGAGCCCGACGGACGTCCGGACGCCGATGGCCCGACGGACGTCCCGACGCCTATGGCCCGACGGACGTCCGGACGCCGATGGCCCGACGGACGTCCCGACGCCGATGGCCCGACGGACGTCCGGACGCCGATGGCCCGACGGACGTCCCGACGCCGAGAGCTCGACGGACGTCCCGACGCCGAAGGCCCGACGGACGTCCCGACGCCGATGGCCCGACGGACGTCCCGACATAGAGCTGAAAGTTACCTAAATACAGACACCGAGAGCCTGACGGACGTCCCGACGCCGAGAGCCCGACGGACGTCCCGACGCCGAGGGCCCGACGGACGTCCCGACGCCGATGGCCCGACGGACGTCCGTACGCCGAGTGCCCGACGGACGTCCCGACGCCGATGGCCCGACGGACGTCCGGACGCCGAGAGCCCGACGGACGTCCCGACGCCGATGGCCCGACGGACGTCCCGACGCCGAGAGGCCGACGGACGTCCGGACTCCGATGGCCCGACGGACGTCCGGACGCCGATGGCCCGACGGACGTCCCGACGCCATGGCCCGACGGACGTCCCGACGCCGATGGCCCGACGGACGTCCGGACGCCGAGGGCCCGACGGACGTCCCGACGCCGATGGCCCGACGGACGTCCCGACGCCGAGAGGCCGACGGACGTCCGGACTCCGATGGCCCGACGGACGTCCGGACGCCGATGGCCCGACGGACGTCCCGACGCCATGGCCCGACGGACGTCCCGACGCCGATGGCCCGACGGACGTCCGGACGCCGAGGGCCCGACGGACGTCCCGACGCCGATGGCCCGACGGACGTCCGGACGCCGAGGGCCCGACGGACGTCCGGACGCCGAGAGCCCGACGGACGTCCCGACGCCATGGCCCGACGGACGTCCCGACGCCGATGGCCCGACGGACGTCCCGACGCCGATGGCCCGACGGACGTCCGGACGCCGAGAGCCCGACGGACGTCCCGACGCCGATGGCCCGACGGACGTCCCGACGCCGAGAGGCCGACGGACGTCCGGACTCCGATGGCCCGACGGACGTCCGGACGCCGATGGCCCGACGGACGTCCCGACGCCATGGCCCGACGGACGTCCCGACGCCATGGCCCGACGGACGTCCGGACGCCGATGGCCCGACGGACGTCCGTACGCCGAGTGCCCGACGGACGTCCCGACGCCGATGGCCCGACGGACGTCCCGACGCCGAGAGGCCGACGGACGTCCGGACTCCGAGAGCCCGACGAACGTCCCGACGCCGACGGCCGACGGACGTCCCGACGCCGACGGCCCGACGGACGTCCCGACGCCGAGAGCCCGACGGACGTCCCGACGCCGATGGCCCGACGGACGTCCGGACGCCGATGGCCCGACGGACGTCCCGACGCCGATGGCCCGACGGACGTCCGGACGCCGATGGCCCGACGGACGTCCGGACGCCGAGAGCCCGACGGACGTCCCGACGCCGAAGGCCCGACGGACGTCCCGACGCCGATGGCCCGACGGACGTCCCGACGCCGAGGGCCCGACGGACGTCCAGACGCCGAGAGCCCGACGGACGTCCCGACGCCGAGGGCCCGACGGACGTCCCGACGCCGAGATACCGACGGACGTCCCGACGCCGACGGCCCGACGGACGTCCCGACGCCGACGGCCCGACGGACGTCCCGACGCCGAGAGCCCGACGGACGTCCCGACGCCGATGGCCCGACGGACGTCCCGACGCCGAGAGCCCGACGGACGTCCGGACGCCGAGAGCCCGAAGGACGTCCCGACGCTGAGAGCCCGACGGACGTCCCGACGCCGATGGCCCGACGGACGTCCCGACGCCGAGGGCCAGACGGACGTCCCGACGCCGAGATACCGACGGACGTCCCGACGCCGATGGCCCGACGGACGTCCCGACGCCGACGGCCCGACGGACGTCCCGACATAGAGCTGAAAGTTACCTAAATACAGACACCGAGAGCCTGACGGACGTCCCGACGCCGAGAGCCCGACGGACGTCCCGACGCCGAGGCCCGACGGACGTCCCGACGCCGATGGCCCGACGGACGTCCGGACGCCGAGAGCCCGACGGACGTCCCGACGCCGATGGCCCGACGGACGTCCGGACGCCGATGGCCCGACGGACGTCCGGACGCCGATGGCCCGACGGACGTCCCGACGCCGATGGCCCGACGGACGTCCGGACGCCGATGGCCCGACGGACGTCCCGACGCCGATCGCCCGACGGACGTCCCGACGCCGAGGGCCCGACGGACGTCCCGACGCCGAGATACCGACGGACGTCCCGACGCCGACGGCCCGACGGACGTCCCGACGCCGATCGCCCGACGGACGTCCCGACGCCGAGGGCCCGACGGACGTCCCGACGCCGAGATACCGACGGACGTCCCGACGCCGACGGCCCGACGGACGTCCCGACGCCGAGAGCCCGACGGACGTCCCGACGCCGAGAGGCCGACGGACGTCCCGACGCCGAGATACCGACGGACGTCCCGACGCCGACGGCCCGACGGACGTCCCGACGCCGAGAGCCCGACGGACGTCCCGACGCCGATGGCCCGACGGACGTCGGACGCCGAGAGCCCGACGGACATCCGGACGCCGAGAGCCCGAAGGACGTCCCGACGCCGACGGCCCGACGGACGTCCCGACATAGAGCTGAAAGTTACCTAAATACAGACACCGAGAGCCTGACGGACGTCCCGACGCCAAGAGCCCGACGGACGTACCGACGCCGAGGGCCCGACGGACGTCCCGACGCCGATGGCCCGACGGACGTCCCGACGCCGAGAGGCCGACAGACGTCACGACGCCGATGGCCCGACGGACGTCCCGACGCCGAGAGGCCGACGGACGTCCGGACTCCGATGGCCCGACGGACGTCCCGACGCCGAGGGCCCGACGGACGTCCCGACGCCGAGATGCCGACGGACGTCCCGACGCCGACGGCCCGACGGACGTCCCGACGCCGAGAGCCCGACGGACGTCCCGACGCCGATGGCCCGACGGACGTCCGGACGCCGAGAGCCCGACGGACATCCGGACGCCGAGAGCCCGAAGGACGTCCCGACGCCGAGAGCCCGATGGACGTCCCGACGCCGATGGCCCGACGACGTCCCGACGCCGAGGGCCCGACGGACGTCCCGACGCCGAGATACCGACGGACGTCCCGACGCCGATGGCCCGACGGACGTCCCGACGCCGACGGCCCGACGGACGTCCCGACATAGAGCTGACAGTTACCTAAATACAGACACCGAGAGCCTGACGGACGTCCCGACGCCGAGAGCCCGACGGACGTACCGACGCCGAGGGCCCGACGGACGTCCCGACGCCGATGGCCCGACGGACGTCCCGACGCCGAGAGGCCGACGGACGTCCGGACTCCGATGGCCCGACGGACGTCCCGACGCCGATGGCCCGACGGACGTCCCGACGCCATGGCCCGACGGACGTCCCGACGCCGATGGCCCGACGGACGTCCCGACGCCGAGAGGCCGACGGACGTCCGGACTCCGATGGCCCGACGGACGTCCGGACGCCGAGGGCCCGACGGACGTCCGGACGCCGAGAGCCCGACGGACGTCCCGACGCCGATGGCCCGACGGACGTCCCGACGCCGATGGCCCGACGGACGTCCGGACGCCGAGAGCCCGACGGACGTCCCGACGCCGATGGCCCGACGGACGTCCCGACGCCGAGAGGCCGACGGACGTCCGACCGACTCCGATGGCCCGACGGACGTCCGGACGCCGATGGCCCGACGGACGTCCCGACGCCATGGCCCGACGGACGTCCCGACGCCGATGGCCCGACGGACGTCCGGACGCCGAGAGCCCGACGGACGTCCCGACGCCGATGGCCCGACGACGTCCGGACGCCGATGACCCGACGGACGTCCGGACTCCGAGTGCCCGACGGACGTCCCGACGCCGATGGCCCGACGGACGTCCGGACGCCGATGCCCGACGGACGTCCCGACGCCGATGGCCCGACGGACGTCCGGACGCCGAGAGCCCGACGGACGTCCGGACGCCGATGGCCCGACGGACGTCCCGACGCCGATGGCCCGACGGACGTCGGACGCCGAGGGCCCGACGGACGTCCGGACGCCGAGAGCCCGACGGACGTCCCGACGCCATGGCCCGACGGACGTCCCGACGCCGATGGCCCGACGGACGTCCCGACGCCGATGGCCCGACGACGTCCCGACGCCGAGAGGCCGACGGACGTCCGTACGCCGAGTGCCCGACGGACGTCCCGACGCCGATGGCCCGACGGACGTCCCGACGCCGAGAGGCCAACGGACGTCCGGACTCCGATGGCCCGACGGACGTCCCGACGCCGATGGCCCGACGGACGTCCGGACGCCGATGGCCCGACGGACGTCCCGACGCCGATGGCCGACGGACGTCCGGACGCCGAGAGCCCGACGGACGTCCCGACGCCGATGGCCCGACGTACGTCCGGACGCCGAGAGTCCGACGGACGTCCGGACGCCGATGGCCCGACGGACGTCCGGACGCCGAGTGCCCGACGGACGTCCCGACGCCGATGGCCCGACGGACGTCCGGACGCCGAGAGCCCGACGGACGTCCGGACGCCGATGGCCCGACGGACGTCCCGACGCCGAGTGCCCAACGGACGTCCCGACGCCGATGGCCCGACGGACGTCCGGACGCCGAGAGCCCGACGGACGTCCCGACGCCATGGCCCGACGGACGTCCCGACGCCGATGGCCCGACGGACGTCCGGACGCCGAGAGCCCGACGGACGTCCGGACGCCGATGGCCCGACGGACGTCCGGACGCCGAGAGCCCGACGGACGTCCGGACGCCGATGGCCCGACGGACGTCCGGACGCCGATGGCCCGACGGACGTCCCGACGCCGATGGCCCGACGGACGTCCGGACGCCGATGGCCCGACGGACGTCCCGACGCCGATCGCCCGACGGACGTCCGTACGCCGATGGCCCGACGGACGTCCGGACGCCGAGAGCCCGACGGACGTCCCAGACGCCGAGGGCCCGACGGACGTCCCGACGCCGATGGCCCGACGGACGTCCCGACGCCGAGAGGCCGACGGACGTCCGGACTCTGATGGCCCGACGGACGTCCCGACGCCGATGGCCCGACGGACGTCCCGACGCCATGGCCGACGGACGTCCGACGCCGATGGCCCGACGGACGTCCCGACGCCGAGAGGCCGACGGACGTCCGGACTCCGATGGCCCGACGGACGTCCCGACGCCGATGGCCCGACGGACGTCCCGACGCCATGGCCCGACGGACGTCCCTACGCCGATGGCACGACGGACGTCCCGACGCCGATGGCACGACGGACGTCCCGACGCCGATGGCCCGACGGACGTCCCGACGCCGAGAGGCCGACGGACGTCCGGACTCCGATGGCCCGACGGACGTCCCGACGCCGATGGCCCGACGGACGTCCCGACGCCGATGGCCCGACGGACGTCCCGACGCCGATCGCCCGACGGACGTCCGTACGCCGATGGCCCGACGGACGTCCGGACGCCGAGAGCCCGACGGACGTCCGACGCCGAGGGCCCGACGGACGTCCGGACGCCGAGAGCCCGACGGACGTCCGGACGCCGAGAGCCCGAAGGACGTCCCGACGCCGATGGCCCGACGGACGTCCCGACGCCGAGGGCCCGACGGACGTCCCGACGCCGAGATACCGACGGACGTCCCGACGCCGACGGCCCGACGGACGTCCCGACGCCGAGAGGCCGACGGACGTCCGACGCCGACGGCCCGACGGACGTCCCGACATAGAGCTGAAAGTTACCTAAATACAGACACCGAGAGCCTGACGGACGTCCCGACGCGAGAGCCCGACGGACGTCCGACGCCGAGGGCCCGACGGACGTCCTGACGCCGAGGGCCCGACGGACATCCCGACGCCGATGGCCCGACGGACGTCCCGACGCCGAGAGGCCGACGGACGTCCGGACTCCGATGGCCCGACGGACGTCCCGACGCCGATGGCCCGACGGACGTCCCGATTCCATGGCCCGACGGACGTCCCGACGCCGATGGCCCGACGGACGTCCGGACGCCGAGAGCCCGACGGACGTCCGGACGCCGATGGCCCGACGGACGTCCCGACGCCGATGGCCCGACGGACGTCCGGACGCCGATGGCCCAACGGACGTCCGACGCCGATCGCCCGACGGACGTCCCGACGCCGAGGGCCCGACGGACGTCCCGACGCCGAGATACCGACGGACGTCCCGACGCCGACGGCCCGATGGACGTCCCGACGCCGATCGCCCGACGGACGTCCCGACGCCGAGGGCCCGACGGACGTCCCGACGCCGAGATACCGACGGACGTCCCGACGCCGACGGCCCGACGGACGTCCCGACGCCGAGAGCCCGACGGACGTCCCGACGCCGAGGGCCCGACGGACGTCCCGACGCCGAGATACCGACGGACGTCCCGACGCCGACGGCCCGACGGACGTCCCGACGCCGACGGCCCGACGGACGTCCCGACGCCGAGAGCCCGACGGACGTCCGGACGCCGATGGCCCGACGGACGTCCGGAGCACGCCGATGGCCCGACGGACGTCCCGACGCCGATGGCCCGACGGACGTCCGGACGCCGATGGCCCGACGGACGTCCCGACGCCGATCGCCCGACGGACGTCCCGACGCCGAGGGCCCGACGGACGTCCGACGCCGAGATACCGACGGACGTCCCGACGCCGACGGCCCGACGGACGTCCCGACGCCGATCGCCCGACGGACGTCCCGACGCCGAGGGCCCGACGGACGTCCCGACGCCGAGATACCGACGGACGTCCCGACGCCGACGGCCCGACGGACGTCCCGACGCCGAGAGCCCGACGGACGTCCCGACGCCGAGAGGCCGACGGACGTCCGACGCCGAGATACCGACGGACGTCCCGACGCCGACGGCCCGACGGACGTCCCGACGCCGAGAA